>NC_025998.2:98014908-98044314 GCF_000442705.2 Elaeis guineensis | reverse complement strand
ACATCGGCCTGAGCCCCAGGATCCTGCGAGTACTCCATCTTTTCCTTTCTCTTCTCTTCTCCGTCCTTCTTTTTCTTTCTTTTTCTCTCTTTTCTCTTTTTTCTTCTCTTTCTTTTTTCTTTTCTCTCTCTTTTTTTTTTTTTTTTTTGCGTGCTACTCCTTCCTTTTTCACCCCATTATTGACTTCTGATTTTTGATTGATTGATTTTTTTTTTTTTTAAGGAATGGACGCCGAAGCAGCACGGATGCTTGCCAGGGGCCTCAAGGCCCACAAAAGAAAGGGTGCCGCGGCCTCCGGATCAGCAAAGAGGGCCAGGGAGGAGGAGACGAGCTTGGCCGCGCCTGTCCAGACGGCTCCAGCGATCGACGTTCCTTCGGACGCCGAACCAACGGCCCCCCGGGCCTCTTTGAGGAGTCCGCCGATTGGGGCTCCCGTTTCAGGGGTCCGCTCCACGGAGGCGCCCGTAGTCGAGAGGGGGAAGAGAAGGAAGTCGGTGGCCCGCAGGGTGAGTAGCCGCCGAGCCGCCACTGACGAGTCCCTCGGTTCCAAAGAGGAGCCGGAGAACCCCTTCAATGACAGGGATCTGATCAAGCGGTTGATTGACGGCTGCATTCTGCCTGAGGTCGTCGAGAGGATCGATCGCGCCGATCCCGAGCAGCAGGTTTGGGACTCCCTGGGGTCCTTTCTCGAGGTAAACAAATCTTCGTTTAATTGGTTTTTCGACCTCTGTTCTGATCCCCTAGCCGCCCTTACAGATTGGGCATCAACTCCTCGCCAACATCGAGGCGACGAACCGGGCGAGGAGGGACGCCATCCAGGCGGAGGAGCATCGTCGGGCTGAAGTCGCCCGCCTCAAGGAAAAGGCCGCTGAAGTAGTTGCCCTCCAAGAGGCCCTGGAGAAAGAGAAGCAGGCCCGGGAGGAGGAGAAACAGACCTTGGAGGAGACGGTGAGAACGGCGGAGGCCGGGGTCGCCAATTTGACGGAGCAGATTCCAGTCCTGGTCTCAGAGGCCAGGGGTCTTGCGGTAGAGGAGTTCAAGGCCTCCATGGAGATGAGAGACCTGAACGTCCGGTTTGGTCAGGAAGCCTTCATCAAGGGGTTCGAGCTCTGCCAGGAGAAGGTGGCCAGGAAATTTCCCGAGCTCGACCTCAGCTTCTTGGGCGAGGAGTCTGAAGATGAGGCCGGGCCTTCTCCTGTCGCTACTGCTGCCGCAGCCCCCCTTCCAGGGACACCGAGCTCCCCAACTCCTGCTTCTGAGGTCTGAGACCTCCGACCTTGTAGCTTTCTTTTACTGCAATTTTTCCCTTTCTTTTTGTCTTCAAGAATCATTCAATCAATAAAGTTGAATTTCTCACCGTGGATGGCTTCTCTTCTCCCCCTTCCCCCCTTTTTATTTTTCTTTCTGCAATGAGACGCGCCTTGACGCTTCTGTCTCTTGATGGCAGTGTCCTGCCAAGGCACTTCTCCTGCCCCAGGGGATCCCGCTGAAGTCCACGATCCAGTGGCTGAAGAAGGAGGTTCTTCATGCGACGAAAAGGTCGAAGAAGATGGAAGACGAGCTTCGTAGGTTAAGGGAGGGTTACTCTGAAGCCACCTCGGAGGCCATCCGCTTTCGGAATCTCCACGTGAAGGGGATCATGGAGTATAGTCGGAGGAAGGCGGACTTCGCGAAGGAGCTTGAGGAACACAAGAAGAGTGCCAGCGATCGAATTTGGGCTCAAGCTGCCAAGATCAGCTCTCTCAGGGTGGAACTGTCAGCTGCGCAGGAGAGGATTAGCCAGCTGGAAGGGAGTTCGTCCCGGCTCTTGGCTCGGGCCGACGGCGACCGGGAGTGGTCGAAGAAGGTTTCCGACCTTCAGCAGCAGCTTCAGGACGCCGAGGTGAGCTACGACGTGCATCGGGCCGGTTGGCGCAGGCAGGTGGATGAATATAAAGGGAGACTCAGGGTGGTGGCCGACGAAGTCGCCCGTCTTCAGAGGCAGCTGGCTGACAGGGCTCAGCTTACTTCTGCTCGGGATTCTAATGAACTCCAGTCCCTAAGAGGAACCGTCGAAGGGCTTTTTGTCGCCCTCGGGGAAAGGACGACTGAGCTGCAGCAATTGAAGGTCCAACTGGCATATGAGCAGCAGGCCGTCACGGACGCGGAGGCGGAATCTGAGGTCCTGAGAAAGAGGCGTCGAGAGGCGGAGACCGAAAGCCAACGACTTCGTCGGGCGCTCCAGGACGCGCTGCTGAAAAAGAGAGAGCTAGAAGAAGAAGTTGAGAATCTGAGGCAGTCCTGGATGAGGGGTGGAGTAGATAATTCTAGGTCGGAAGGAGCAGAGCTTCCCTAGGGCTCTTCTTGGCCTTCTGTCTTTTCATGTATACATTTTTCCTTTTGTTGTTTTGTCTCGCTTTTGTCGTTTTGCTTTTCTTCCTTTGGCCTTCTGGGCTTCGTGATGTATATTTCGCAAATGGAATGAAAAGGGGATTTTGTGTTACCTCGTCCGCATATTGTATTAAATTGTCGTCCGTCGAACTTCTCTTGTCGTTCGACTTGTCCGACGCTGACGTCGTTTGGAGGTGCCCAGTCGTCGATACGCTGGTTCGCTTTCCTCGTCGTTCATGGCCGTAGGCTCGACCTTGGTGGTCCGAACTCCGCGTTACCTCGGAGGCGTTGCTGTTTTCTTGACCTGTGTCGAGAGCCTTTTTAGAGGCCGGGGGTGTTTGGTAGGAACTTCCCGTCTTTGTTGAGACGAGGTTCTTTAGGTCTTTGGTGTGGTTTGTCCTTCATCTATTTCCGACGTAGTTCGTCGCTTTTCCTTTTTAATTTTCCTCCTCTTTTCGGAGTGAGGGCCCTCCCCTTGCTTTTTGCGGGGTTGCGTAGAAGTGTGAAGGTGCCGCTGAGGGGCCTTTCCCCTTCATCCGATCTTGTTGGGCGGCCGGGTTTCATCACCGTCAGGACGAGGTTCTCCTTCCGTTCCTGACGTAGTCGATTTCAGCTCAGGTTAGGACGAGGTTCTCCTCCTGTTCCCAACGGAGCCGCGGGGGCACATAAGGGCCATCGCAAGGGTCTCTCCCCCCATCCGGTCTAAAAGAACCGGGCCTTCGGCTTCGCTCATGTCAGGACGAGGTTCTCCTCCTGTTCCTGACATGGCTGTAGGGGCGCATTAGGGCGTTGTAAGGCCTCTCCCCCCATCCGGTCTAAAAGAACCGGGTCTTCGACTTTGCTCATGTCAGGACGAGGTTCTCCTCCTGTTCCTGACATGGCTGTGGGGGCGCATTAGGGCGTTGTAAGGCCTCTCCCCCCATCCGGTCTAAAAGAACCGGGCCTTTGACTTTGCTCATGTCAGGACGAGGTTCTCCTCCTGTTCTTGACATGGCTGTGGGGGCGCATTCGGGCGTTGTAAGGCCTCTCCCCCCATCCGGTCTAAAAGAATCGGGCCTTTGACTTTGCTCATGCCAGGACGAGGTTCTCCTCCTGTTCCTGATATGGCTGTGGGGGCGCATTAGGACGTTGTAAGGCCTCTCCCCCAATCCGATCTCAAGGTAATCGGACTTTCATTTTATTTATGTTAGGATGAGGTTCTCCTCCTGTTCCTAACATAACTTTGTTTTAATTGTTTGAAGGGGTCATCCCCAGTCGTAACAAATCCATGCCAAATGGGAGGAACATGCAAAGTCGAAAGGAATTTAGATTCAGGGCAAGGTCGTAAGCGATACATTTACAGGTTTTCCGAGTTCCATGGTCGTGGAAGGTCTGCTCCTCCTTGAGGCCCTCCGGTGATGGAGTCGATGGTCCCAATTGGAGGCCGATCTCCGGGCTGCTCCTTCCTCTTTGACGGTTCAGATTGCGGCAGGGCCCTTGGCCGATCTTCTCTACCCTCAGGCCGGCGTTGGATGAACCTGTCGAGTCGACCTCGCCGGATGAGCTCCTCGATCTCGTCTCGGAGCTGGATGCATTCCTCCGTGTCGTGGCCATGGTCGCGGTGGTAGAGACAGAACTTATTGGGGTTGTGCTTTTCGGGGTGTGTGCGCATCCTCTCTGGCTTAGGGAGCTGCTCCCTGACCTCCATCAGTACCTGGGTCTTCGAGGCATTGAGGGGGATGTAGTTGCGGAATCTTCCCGGTGGAGAACCCTGTCGAACCCCGCGATCCGGACTTCTCTGCCTACGTACCCGGGGCGGAGTATGGGCACGCTTGTGCCCAGGAGGGGATCGAGAACGCGGTCGAGCTTCTCTCGACCTTTTTTCGACTGCGGGCTTACTCGAGTCTCCCGCCTGCCGCTCTCTCGCGGTCTCCTCATCCTTCATTTTGAAGGCTTCTTCCGCTCGGGCGTACCCTTCAGCTCGAGCCAACAAATCAACAAAATCTCTGGGGTACTTCTTCTCCAGGGAGAACAAAAGGTCATTCTTCTGAAGGCCGCCCTTCAGAGCGGCCATTGCTACCGACTGGTCCAAATTCCGGACCTCCAGCACTGTAACATTGAAGCGGTTGATGTAGGCCCGAATGGACTCCCCCTCTCTCTGCCTGATATTCATAAGGGACTCCTAGCCCTTCCGGGGGTGCCGGCTGTTGATAAAATGGGCCACGAATTGGTGGCTCATTTGATCGAAGGAAAAGATGGTACCCGGCTTCAGCGCCGAGTACCAGTTTCTCGCCGCTCCCTTCAAGGTGGATGGAAAGGCTCGGCATAGAATGGCGTCGGGTGCGCCATGAAGCAGCATCATCGTTCGGAAGGCTTCCAGATGATCGACCGGGTCCGAAGTCCCGTCGTAGCTTTCGAACTGGGGGAGTTTGAAGTTTGGCGGGATCGGTTCCTGCATGATCATTTGAGAAAAGGGAGGGTCAGTGCAAATATCCTCACCATAAGCGGGGGGAGCGTGGTGGAGTTCTTCGATCCGCCGGTTCATCTCTTGGAGTCTCCGGTCCAGGAAATCCTCTCGACTTCGGGTCTCGAGGGTCCTCTGGCAGAATGGGGGCAGGGATCTTCCAGGGGTGGAGTCGTGCTCCAATTGAGGGCTCTCCACCCTCAGGTTCGTCTTCCCAGGAAAGACGGGACGGTTGGCCCAAGTGGCCCGCCCCACCGTCGGATTCTGGTGTTCCGGTGACGCCCTTTCCAGGCGCACTGATGCTTGCGGCTGCTGCTGCTGTATGGCCTGTACGGCCTCAGTGAGGCCTCTGACCTGCTGCGCCAGCAGATCAAATTGCTCCGCGCCGACCGCCGTCGCCGGAGGAGGAGGAGGCTGGGAAACTGAAGGTGAGGCCGGAGCCTGAGATCTGACCGCGGAGGCCGTGGATCGTCGTGTGGACGCCTTGCGGGGAGGCATCGGGCAAAGATCAAGTAAAGGAGGGAGGAGAGGACGTCGGAAAAGATGCCCGGGGGCGGTCCCGTTGAGCGCCCCTTTAAGAATAAGGGTATTGCGAAGACACAGCCCCTTCCTCTAGCGCCAATCCTGTTGGTGCAAAAATCCGCTTACGTCGGAGAAGCTGGAGTCGCAGTCGCCGCCGGGACCTGCAAAAGAAGTCTAAACCGGAGGTGGGGTTGTTCCGGCAAGACCCTCCGACGCTCAAGTCAGTTCTCTGCCTCAACAAGAATGGAGTGCTCGAATGAAAATTTTAGCAGAGTTTCTAGGTAAAAACGAGAGCTTATATCATAACGTATCTGGGGTTCCTCCTTTTATAGGCGGAGGGGGCAACAAACTGATGGTGATGCCTGTAACCGTCTGGCAGTGGGCCGCCCATAGTCAGGAAAAGTTTGTTGCGGAGAGTAGTGGGGTGGACCTGTGGCTATTACCGGGGCGTGCCACGTGGAGTCTGCCACGAGGAGTGGAGCGGCGTCCGTTGTCGCGACTTGCCAGAGGATAGAAGAATCGCGCGGTATCCGTCGCAGGAAGTGGAGCAGGACCATGGCCATTATTACGGCCTGCCAGGGAGTGATGGAGCCGCATGGAATCCGTCGCAGGAGGTGGAGCAGGGTCGTGGAGTGATGGAGCCGCGTGGAATCTGCCGCAGGGAATGGAGCAGAATCGCGGCTGTTACTGCGGCATGCCAGGGGGTGAAGGTCTGCCGGCTGAAGTTCGGCTGGAGTGTCTGGTGGAGAGAGGTAGTTAGCCATCTGTCCGAGAGGAGCTCGGAATCCGGCTTCGGCAGGAGCTCGGATGGAGTCTTCCTTCAGTCACAGTCGGGGGTGGAGTCCGGCTCTCGTAGGGGTCTGGGCGGAGTGTCCTTGCTGTTGGAGTCGTGGGCGGAGTCCGGCTCCCGTAGGAGTCCGGGCGAAGTCTGCCTGCAGCCGTTGGAGTGGAGGACGGAGCCCGGCTCTCGTAGGAATCCGGGCGGAGCTTACCAGCGGTTGGAGTTGTGGACGGAGCCCGGCTCCCGTAGGAGTTTGGGCGGAGTCTTCCTGCAATTAAAGTCAGGTGCGAAGTCCGGCTCCCGTAGGAGTCCGGGCGGAGCTTACCTGCGGTTGAAGTTGTGGACGGAGCCCGGCTCCCGTAGGAGTCTGGGCGGAGTCTTCCTGCAATTAAAGTCAGGTGCGAAGTCCGGCTCCCGTAGGAGTCCGGACGGAGCTTACCAGCAGTTGAAGTTGGTGACGGAGCCCGGCTCCCGTAGGAGTCCGGGCGGAGCTTACCAGCAGTTGAAGTTGGTGACGGAGCCCGGCTCCCGTAGGAGTCTGGGCGGAGCTTACCAGCAGTTGGAGTTGTGGACAGAGCCCGGCTCCCGTAGGAGTCCGGGCGGAGTCTTCCTGCAATTAAAGTCAGGTGCGAGGTCCGGCTCCCGTAGGAGTCCGGACGGAGCTTACCAGCAGTTGAAGTTGGTAACGGAGCCCGGCTCCCGTAGGAGTCCGAGCGGAGTCTTCCTTGCGGTTGAAGTTGTGGACGGAGCCCGGCTCCCGTAGGAGTCTGGGCGGAGCTTACCAGCGGTTGAAATTGGTGACGGAGCCCGGCTCCCGTAGGAGTCCGGGCGGAGCTTACCAGCAGTTGAAGTTGGTGACGGAGCTCGGCTTCCGTAGGAGTTCGGACGGAGTCTTCCTTGTGGTTGAAGTTGTGGACGGAGTCCGGCTCCCGTAGGAGTCCGGACGGAGCTTACCAGCAGTTGAAGTTGGTGACGGAGCCCGGCTCCCGTAGGAGTCCGGGCGGAGTCTTCCTTGCGGTTGAAGTTGTGGACGGAGCCCGGCTCCCGTAGGAGTTCGGGCGGGCTTACCAGCAGTTGGAGTTGTGGACGGAGCCCGGCTCCCGTAGGAGTCTGGACGGAGCTTACCAGCGGTTGAAATTGGTGACGAAGCCCGACTCCCGTAGGAGTCCGGGCGGAGCTTACCAGCAGTTGAAGTTGGTGACGGAGCCCGGCTCCCGTAGGAGTCCGGGTGGAGTCTTCCTTACGGTTGAAGTTGTGGACGGAGCCCGGCTCCCGTAGGAGTCCGGGCGGAGCGGTTGAAGTTGTGGACGGAGCCCGGCTCCCGTAGGAGTCCGGGCGGAGCTTACCAGCAGTTGAAATTGGTGACGGAGCCCGGCTCCCGTAGGAGTCCGGGCGGAGCTTACCAGCAGTTGGAGTCGTGGACGGAGCTCGGCTCCCGTAGGAGTCTGGGCGGAGTCCACCAGTAGTCGAAAGTCGGAGGGGACCTGCAAGGGTCAATCCCGCTGAGAACTTCGGCTGAGGGTATTTTATACCCAACAGTATATATAGGACCCCTCAACGGTCCGAATGAAATCATTCAAATCAGGGTCTCCTCGGATGTCGACACGTGGCTACATCATGATCGATCATTGATCAGACGATTCGATGCACCTATTCCAAGATCACGCCACCTCACCATTATCCGCGTGAATAGTTCAGAGCCATGATGTTTTGACGTCGCCAAGATCTACTCAAATCGTTCGGATTCTTCGGACGCTGAATTATCTTTCCGAAACGACATCCCAATGATGATCTCACAGATATCGAAACAACAAAACAGCTGGAGACTTCTTATATTTTAAAAATCATTAATGCCAGCAGCCGAATCAGAGCTTGAAGCAGCACATGATATGACAACTCTTTTCATCTAACGTGACAGACTACGTGACAATATGCACGTCAAGCTACCTTGGACTTGGGAGTGGAGGGCAACTATTGGGACAATTCAACCGACCCCCGATTCCGACTCTAGATCGGCCTTATAAACACAATATGCCAACTGACAATCAGTTGACCGACCGACAATCGGCTATTTTCAGCCATCAACGGACAACCACGATAATTTGGTTAATATCTAATCGATGACCATCGACATATCAGAGTTACCGATCAATGCTCATTCGGATCTCCACGACAATCGACATACTATTATTATCGACATATAGTCGGCTTATCTGAAACCGCCAACGCAGAAAGTGCATAATGGTCAGAACATGATCAACGGCGGGTGTGACTACTCATCCCACGATCACATAATATCGGAATGTTTGGAATCCACGTGTCTAACCATTATAAACGGTTATCAACTACATGTCACGATCATTAGTGGGCATAAATAGTCTATTAACTCCAGCATTATGGTCCGATAATTGCCCTTTAGTGCCATAAAAAACGGGACCACGTGCTCGACGGTTATATCTGAATCATCTATAAAAGGGAGGTAAATGAATAGCATTGGTAAGGCAATTCGGAGCTGATATTTTGCTACTTTTAATATTCTATCTGTTGTTCACCACGCCCCATTAACTTCAGCATCGGAGAGTTCCCGTTGGACACAATTTCGGTCAGTGTGGACTTTATTTTGCAGGTGCTTTTCATCGGCGACAGATGCAACAGGGGATTGGCCGCAACAATCCTCGTAGACATCGAGGTTTTGTTCATAGTATGGACCTTGGTTATTATATCATCTTGGATACTGTCTTCATTCCTGCTAGCCATATAATGTCCGATAGCGACTCAAGATTTGTACTCTTAGTACTGGATCTCATACTGGTACCATTCTATTATAGTGTTGGTATGTGGTTTGATACCCTACGAGACAGTGTACGAAGTGTCAGTATGGTATGAGACAACATATTGGTATTGTACGGTATGTCCTCTACTGGGTAGTATGGCAGTCGGCAGACCATGTAGTGATTTGATTGTTGCTTCTAATATTGCGGCTATACGTAAGTGTGGTAGTCATAGAAACCAGGCCATCCTTGCTTAGGGTGGTAGGAGGCAGGATCATAGTCCAAAGACTCCAAACCTTGGCTATACCTGTATCTGTTAGAGGGGTGACGTGTGGAGTTTGATCCCTCGGACAAGATGAGTGGAAGAAAGCATGGGGATTGTACGTGGATAGAGCATATTGTCCGCCCTGACCAGGCGATCTACCTCCAACATTTGATGATATTTGCTGTCTGCTATAGCTATTTGATATACTGGTAGATTTGTCACTAATCTCCACACCCTTCATTCGATGTAATGACACTTGAGTATCTTGGTATAGCTCATTATTTTCTTTTGCCACCCATTTAATTCTTCCATCAAATTAACTTCTAATATGCTAGGTGTATATATAATCCTCAGACCCTTGAACATAGCTTCTTGTGACTTATACTTCAATCCCTTTATGTACCTATCCCCATAACCTTGATCCTATGTGCCCAGAGTTGCACCATCTCTAGAACCTCTCCTTTTGTAGGACAACATCTCCCTGTGTGACTGGATTTTGTCCAAGCCTCGTGGTCACGATCCTGCATTGCATGTGTGACCTTTGCCTCGTTTGTGGATGGATTTGATGCTCCAAGTATAATCACTACACCTCTAACTTGACCATCCTATTCACCCTGACCTTTAAAACTATCATTGGAACTGCTATTATCATCGTTGCTGGTATCACAAGATGATCTAAGCAAGCCTAGATCTGATGGCTTTGGTGTCTTGCTATCAACTTCCCAAAATGGTATGTTATTAGCTCCCTCAACTAGATTGACGGTTGGCACTTTTCCCTTGGACTTGGCTTTTTTACTGCCCTAGTTGGCCCTTAAGGCCCATGTATCCTGCCCTAACCGGAACATTTTGCAATTGAATTGCTGATCATGGTCCTCAAACTCCGGTTAGAACTCCTCTCTCTCACTCATGGTGGGTGAATTATTTTGCTTTCCTTATGTGTCCATATTTTGCGGTGGTTCTGTCAGGTTGTGGAGGATCTCTTAGCTTATTTAGCATGGGCTCCTCTAGAGTCTACTGATTTGCAGCCCATCCAAACATATCACAAACAAAAATCTATCAATAGGTCTTCTTGTTTGTTCTTCTCGTGATCACGTACTTCTATCTTCGCCTCATGTTATAGTGTGCGAACATAATTGTACAGCCTCTTGCCATGGATTAGGGCAAAGATACTCCGATTCTGCTCACATTCATTGGATGAGGACTTGTAAAAGGATTTAGATGGCAATCTTTCTCAAATTAGGTGCATTATTGCTTCATTAGGCCCACCAATCCCCTACATCTACATAATTCAAGGTTACATTACACTTGGAGACATTAAATCGTTATGAATACTAAAAGAATGACTCATTAGAACAATTTTCTAATGGTACTTGGATACATCTTAGAAATTGATTGCAGAGCTCTCTATTCTTTGAAACTTCTATGCATCTTGTGAAATATTTTTCTTCGATCAATTAGTATAGACTTGGTGTTAATATCATCTAAATATGACAAACTAATATAGTGTTTGGTAAGATTTGCCATACTAGTCGGTACCGTACCATACCGATATTGAACTACTATGCAGTTTCATACTGTACCGACACTCGGTATGCCTTGCCATCTCATACCGTGCCATATATCGACACAGTAATAGGGGGGGGCACCAGTATGGGGTTTGGTATTGAGATGATGAACCTTTGTGTTTAGTTTATTACTTCATTGCTTGCTAATATGCCTGAAGCCTAGTTCCTTTGACATCCACCACACCACTGCCTTGACTTATCGTGGTAGCTCTTTGTCAAGGCCTATTTTCTTGGTGTATTGGTGCATTGTATTCAAATAATAGGCTATGTATAAGGAAGGACAATGTTCACAATCATTAAGACATAAGAAATGTCATTCAAGTAAACGTTATGGATGAAGATATGTCATTCATTCATGTTGACTTGCTAGAGCAACTCACTACCCATCTGCAATTCCATTTGTCCTCTATGATTGGCAAGTATGTTTAAGCCCTCTTCCCACCCATTGCATCAATAATCTGCTGATGCTTGAGTTCCTGAATCTTTGGGTAAAGAAAGCCCATTTGTGGCCACGTCTCACTGTCAATCATTTGTAGCACCATGTGTAAGGGCTCTAATGCATTCATCATAGCTGTACATTTCTCCCAAAATTGCCGACTCAACAATACCCTTGATTCTCTGGCTCTCAGATGACTCACAATGCTTGGATTTCATAAGTTATAGTAGGCAAACATTGCTATGGGACATTGTTTCTTTCAAGGAGGCTCTTCAAGGCTATGTTCATGGCAAATTGTGTCACACGTAGCCTCTCTCCCAGATGCTGTCTTGTAATGGTAATAATGCCCATGCATGATTTTACACACACACACACACACACACACACTTTGAGATGGCTTGTCCCATGTCCACAATTGACTTCATTTGTGGCTCGACCCCTATGTCTTCAGCATCAAATCTATACAATGGACCGCATAGGGTTTTCAAAAAATACATGGCATCTCTTCCATCAGATCCTTCCTTGCCATTGCTTGTTACCACTTGAATGACATAATCCTCATCGGCCTCTAAATCTCCTGCCTTATCAGCCTTAGGATGTAATTGTTAGATGTATGTCCTAGAAGTCAGATTGGTTGATATATATACACATTCTAGGGGTATAAGTTTGTAATTAAAATTTTTAAAATAAATAAAATTTTGATTATTTTTTATTCATGTTGTGTTTTAAATTGTGTCCATGAATCGTCCGACAAATTAACGGATGATGACACGTATTCTCAAGAGTTGAGAATTTGAGACACGTGTCATTAGTGGTTAATTCCTAAATACTTCTGATCGATTAATCGTCATGGAGATGGTGACTGATCTGGATAGACGGTGACTGATCTGCTCTTCTACCACTCGACACTGGCAAACATCTGACGTAGGGCTGCTTTCTTCTGAAGAAGACTATCAAGTGCTATGTAGTTGGTAGCAAACCGTGTGATACTCGATCGTAAGATCTTCCCCCCAGTATACGTTCGCATCAATGAAAGAACCTATGTATGGTTGTAGATAAATCTAGTAATGGTCTGGGCAATCTCCACTACCTGCTGCACCCTGCGAATCTTCCCAATATCCATCAATATAAGATCAATGCAATGTGCAGCACATGGGGTCCAGTATATCTGCGGTCGCTGCTCCATCAGTAACTCTCCGGCAGCTTTATATTGTGGTCCATTATCTGTGATGACCTGCACGACATGCTGCTCACCCACTGAATCAATCACCTCCTCCATTAGATCAAGGATATATGTGGCATCGTGCATCTTATCTGAAGCATCAATTGATTTGTGAAAAAATATTTTTCCATCACAGTATGTCAAAAAATTAATGATGCTCCGTCTAGTAGGACCTGTCCAACCATCACACATCACTGTCAGACCGTATATAGGTCATGTATTTTTGTAAGAAGCAATTCATCTCTACAGATCCTCCTTGTTGCTGTCAAAAAGCTGATCGTAGATGTCCTTAGGTCCTGGAGGATCTACATCCTGGTCGGCAGTCTCTCTGGCTGAAATAGTAGATCAGTAGTAAGGATTGGCTGTTGCATTTGCTGGAATATGACTGAAATAAAATCACGATCCAATAGCTCGCCACATATCCTTCTTATCTTTTTTCAGCATATTGTCAATTCTCTGCTGCTTTGAATCCTTGTTGGGCAAAGCATGTGGATCCAAATTTTGAATGCTGGCTCCTGCTGGAATATCTCTGGAGGACCTTCTCCTACTGCCAAAAGCTCCCAACAAAGAAGACATGCTGCATCTGCTCCCTCTACCACTAGGCTCTTTGACTGAGGTAGTCCTCCTTAACTTGAATTCTCTCCCATCAGTCGCTGATCCAGACCTTAATTCGTAGCATGATGGTCCGAATCGCTCTCTGTACCGAGCCATCTCCTCTTATCGGTACTGATCCGCCAAGCTTGCCTGAATGACAGCCTCAATCTGTGCCTCATCATCTGGAGCAAAAGCCTCCTCTGACTCTCTAGAGTGATAAGAAGGTGGCTCTGCAGCTCGACGGTCTACTTCGGTCCTTTTCTGTTTTGCCCTTTCTTTCGTTGTTTTCGAATCAGCAAAGTACTTTTTTATCAATTGTCGGACCTCTTGCGGATATTTCTGACATATGGACACATCAGGATAATCTCCAGTCAGGTGCTGCTTCAACCTAGTCACTCCTCCTTCCTTGAACTCTGTGTTGCACCATTTGCATCTCCAATGATACCGAGCCGAGAGCATATCGCCATGATCCCAACCGATGTCACGTTCTGGATCTTTCTTCTTACTCATTTCCGCAGGTATAACAAAATACTAATTATTTCGAATTAACTGTAATATAATACTAATTACATATATTTTTTATTTGATAATATTTTTTACTATTTAAATATTTATAAAAAAGAATTTCAAAAAAATCTCAAGTTAGATTCAAATATTTCAATTGTTTTGAATCATTCTAAATATTATTCCCAATGTCAAAACTAACTCTAAATTTTTTATTTTTTTTATTTTTTAATAATTTTTATATAAATAAATATATATTATAAAATAGCTGATTAATTAAAGTGAACGAACGTCATGCTCTAAATTTTTTTCTTATAAATATATGCAAGTATAACAAAATACGATAATTTAATGATAATTAAAATAATTATATATAATTTTAAAATAATTTTAATAATTATTTTAAAACTTATAAATTCAAAATAAACATGTTACATGCTTTAAATAATATTTTTAAATTAACTAAAATATAACACTATTTTTATTCATTTTTTATTTTATAATTAATTTTTTTTATTTAATAATTAAAAAAATATTTTTTAATTTCAAATATTTCAAAAAAAAATTCGAGATTAGATTTAAGTAGCTTGAATCATTCTAAACATGATTTCCAAACTCTGATTTTTTTTCTTAAATTTATTTTTTTATTAATTTTTAAATGAATAAATATATAAAAATATTTAAAAAATATATAATTAATAAAAATTAATAATTTTGGTGTCATCATGTAGATCTTCCAAAGATCTATCACATATAATTAAATCATACCAAAATTATAAGATTTTGACATGATTTTTTCTTATTTTCATTTTACCTCATTTTTATCTTATTTCTAACAATAAAAATAAAAAATAATTTACTAACAAAATAACAGATTATCTTACCTTCGGCCAAAGATCAGCCTCTTCTCAAATCACTCCTCCAATTTTACGGAATTTTGTCATCTTTTCTAATTTTTTGGAGGTCTCAACGAAATCGTTGAGACCAAGGTTGCCCACGGCCACGGGTGTTCTCTGAGAACTCTCAGAGAACACCGAAGGCCTGGTGTTTTAATAAGCACCAGGCCCTCCCCCCATGTGAAGTGGGCCACGCCCATTTCTCTCCCCCCTTCCCCCCCAACCATGTGAAAAGGCCCTCACCTTCCCCCTCCCCCCTCCCCCATGTGAAATGGTCCTCCTGGCGGTACGGTTCGGTTCATCCTAAACCAGTGATGAATCGAGCTATACTACCCGATTTCGGGCGATATGGGCCCGAACCGCACCGAATCGGGCGGTTCGGGGTCGTTTTCTGAAAAATAGGCCCAAACCGGATCGGTAAGGGATCGATCCGGCTCGGTACGCCTCATACCAGGCGGTTCGGCCTAGTACGGTAAATCTTGATTCCAACCCATTGTGATGGGGATCACAGTTTATCTCACTATCAAACAGAATAGAACCTATGAAATCACACGCAAAAGAGGTTTTTGTCCGATCAGGTGGTTGATTAGCGATTATGAATTGCTATTGGATCTAATCGTCAATGTGATTGATGATTAATCCAGTGCAAGAGTTGCAATAAAGCAATTCACTAAGAGTTAGTGAGTTGTAGGAAGATTAATTAGCAATTGGATTGCTAAGTAGTTCAATTTAATTGAGCAATGGGGTTCGGATCAAGTCTAATTGAATTGGATTCGATTCGACTTGATTTGGGTTTAATTAGATCAAGCCTAATTGAGTTATGAGATAATCCAATTACAAGGAAGATCAATTTTTGATTTGATCAGAAATTAGGTTCAATTAAATCCTAATTGGATTTGGATTTGGATTTTATGAAGGATATTGAGCTCCTAATTAGATTAGGTTTCCTATTCTTCCTGGGTGCAACCAAATCTGATTTGGTTAAGTTTAATTAAAGCACCAAGAGGAGTCCCAATTGATTGGGACTCTTCCGAGCGCCAACTAACCCCACGCCAAAAGAAGGCCGCCCATCTATTATGTGTGAGAAAGCTCACGCTGAAAACCCTTCCCGCGCGCCCCCAATCCACGCCAATCTCTCTCTTGGATAAAGATAAGGAAGGTTTAAATTTGATTTAAACTTCCTTATCAAGATGAGATTTGATTTCACCCAAATCCCCTTGGACGCTGACCATAAATGGAATTCTATTTTGTGCGTTAAGAAGGGAATATCGCCGAGAGATATCAGATTTCACCGTGGGTTTTGTGAAGCCCTTCGGCCCATCTTTTTGGTTATTTTGCGTGAAGAAGTCTCACGCAAAGGAGGGAAGGCGTCCAAGAGTGGGACGCCCCCTCCAAGCCCTCTCAAGATAAGGTTTCAAGCTTATCTTAAGCTCTCTTGTGCGCCTACTTAAGAGGTTCATTTTTGGGTGTGAAAAAGGATCTGAAAATCACCGTGAAAATCAGAGAGAAACCAGACTTTATCGTAGAAAATCTGGATGGGGCGTGGGCTTTTCTCTTGAGGGGCGTGAGGTCTTCCTAGGGGTTTTACTTTGGGCCTTAGGGTTTTAAGAAGGGAGAAAAAATAAGAGAAGGGTCCTCATCTCTTCTTCTTCCTTCTATATTCCTTCTCATCTCTTGAGAGTCTAAAAGATCTAGGAAAGGATTCAGATCAACCAGGAGACGACTCTGCAAGGGAGTTAGCACCCCAGTGAAGTCAGGAGCCTCTAATTAGATTGAGGGTTTCGTGTGGATATCCGTAGAGGCCGTATGCATGTGCGGCTCGATGAGGACCTCATTGGATTAGCACGATCATCGACAATGGAGATCATCGACCCACGTAAAGATATTGAGATCTGATCTCGGATTTTTGTTCTTTATTTAAATCTGATTTAAATTTCAGTATCTTAAAAGCATGTGATCGATCCTCTTGCATGTAGATTAGATCTACTTTATGCATGTTAGATAGATTAAATTGTTTAATCTATATCAGATTTTATTCCGCTGCATTCAGATCTTTAAAAATTAAAAATCTGCATGCTCTGATTTCTACATGCATGATTCCGGATGTGCGATATCCTTCAGTAATCAGCATTGTGGACCCTATCAAATGCATCATTGGATTTGTGGAAGAAAGTCAACCAGTTATAATATATTAGGAAGTTGATGGTGCTCCTTTTATCAACTCGGACCAACTATCACATATTAAGGTCAAACCATATAACCCAAGGGTTATATGAGTTGATCCACTATTTTAGACCCTCAACTGCATTCCTCAGATATGACCCCTATATCTAATATGGCCTAAGAGGCTCAATACTAGGACCTTGCTTTTGCATTTTAGTGATTCAAGCCACTAGATCGTCTGATTCAAGCCAAAAAATTGTAGTAGGCACACGTTATAGATGCACACATGCTACAGTTTTCATCCTTAAAGTCACTTAGTTTTATTTGTTATCAACATTCTAACCCAAAAATAACAATACGTTAGAAAATAAAATATATACTAAAAAAAATCAATATGTTGTAAGGTGCATCAACACTACAATATACCTATACATGTCAAACAAAAAATTTGGCCTGAATTTCTTTAATTTTCTCACTTTTCCTAATATTTTGCCATCAAAGAAGGGGGAGAGTCTCATTGGATCCGGTTGCTTCAGTGCACATGCTGCTTTTAATAGTTCGCCTTACCCTCTAGTCCGCTTCTCTTAGTTCCCCTCTCTCTCTCCCTTCCTCTCACTTCAGGTCAATAGCCAAAAGGCTCATATGAAGATCTAAAAGGTTGGAAGGACACTCTACATGGCCATGTTGTTCTCCCTTATTTTTTTTCCCTTTTCTAAAATCATGGCCCTGTTTGAGACAACATGTGTATCGATCGAACCGATCTTGGTATTGGCCGGCAGCAACCTCATTTTCATCGAGATACATGATTTGTGCGTTGTACTGGCCGAGTTAGAATTAATATCGATTGATATAGTCTATAGATAGGTTTTTATCTCATTTTGGTCAGGACAACCCATTTTGGTTGTTTTGGTGACCCAGGATTAGTCTCTATGTCGTTTTTTGGCCAAAATGATACGATATTGGTGGTACTATCTTGTTTTGATAGGATTTCAAATCTTGGTTGGGGGCAATGTTTGCGGACTCGGTACCAGAGCCCGTACCGGCTGATCGGTGGTATGGATCGATATGGATCCATATCGGACTAGACCGACACGAACTGACATAGAGAAAGGAAGTGAATCGGGAGGAGGAAAAGAGAGAAAGAGAGAGAGAAATAGAGAGAGAGGGGGGAGAAAGAAAAGGATGGAGGGGAAGGAGTTGAAGGGGCCATCGGATGGCCTCCGGCTGGCTGCCATGGCCGTCGGATGGCGCAGTCCATGCATGCGGCATCGCGGGCGTGAAATAGGGGCGATGCCCTAGTTTCACGAGGCTTTTTTTAAAAAAGTCGAAAAAACATGAAATCGACAATTGGTTTGTTGACTTCATTGTTTTTGCTTTTTTTAAAAAAAATTCAAAAAAATGAAGCTGGCAATGGGTTTGCCGACTTCACTATTCATCGTATTTTTAAAAAAATACGATGAAGGAACAGGGGCCACCGCTCCTGTTCTGCAGCTGCGGATCCGTCTGTGCGGTTTCCGTCGGTTGGTGGCCATGGTGATCATCCAACAAGCTTCGGCGGGCCCTCCGCCAACTGCGCCTCCCTCCAATATGTCGCTCCTCTCTCTCTCTTTTCCTTGTTTAAAAGTCCTAACAGGCGAATCGAGCCGTAGAGGCTTCCGCCGCCCTCCGGCGGCCACAGCGGGCCACTGACGGCCTCTGACGGCATCATGGCCTCTCACCCTCTCTCTCTCTATCTTCCTCTCTTTCCCTCTTTCTCCCCCAGCGTCGGCATGTGCGCTTTCCAAGTTGGAACCATCCTGATCTTCATTGGTCTGGTTCGGCATGTCCTAAACCGTCCGATTCGGAACGGTTTTGAAAACTATGGTTGGGAGTGTCTAACTAAGACAATAAATAAGGAAGAAAGTTTCACTTTTTTGTCTAATCATGTTCGTCGAACCACCTCGAGTCGTCTGGTTCTGTATCGGCGGCTGATTGAGATGGTTCGAGCATTGGAAACAAGAAACCGATGAGGGGGAGAGGGGGGAGGAAAGAGAGGAAGAGAGAGAGGGGGGAGGGAAGGAGAGGCAGAGAGGGTCTCTGGAGGCTGTTAAAGGGTAGTTGAGCTCGCTGCATGGCAATCGAGCTCAGTGGAAGCCGGAGGAGAGTGGAGGGAGGAAAGAAGAGGTGCAGTGAGATCGGCTGCCTCTGGCAATCTTTGGAGCCCTCTCTCTCCCCCTCTCTCTCTTCCTCTTCTGTTCTCCCTCTGCGCTCTCTCTATGCCGGTTTTGGCCAAGTACAAATTGACATAGGGATGTACCGAACCGTATTGCCATCCGACCGATCCAAGCTTGGGTACTGAACTTTGTGTCTAACTGTGACAAGAAATTTGGAAGCAAGTGTGCTGCCCTAGTAGAAAATTCCTGCTGTGTAAAGACTGCATGTCTATATATTTTTTATATGGAAGTAGAAGAGAAAAAATTGATATAATTAGAACTCTGAAATTTTGCTCTTATTTGAACCTACAGGATGATAATTTCTTTTAATTTCTTGATGATTTACCTTCCCAGTTTTAGCATGTTGCTTGTTCTCATATTTAGCAAGCTTCACATATTTGTGACTAGATCAGTAACTTGCCACATATTATCATTTCATGTTCATTGTTTCTCTTGGTTCTTCTTCTGCATTGATTCTCAAAACCTGGTTTACAGTTGCATCGTCAGTTGAAAAATCCTTGTTGGATGCCTGTAGGTTTTTAGCTATGACGGTATTCATTCCCCTGATTGCCTAGCTGTCACAGCAGCAGGCATAGCAGTGTAAGTTTACTTAAAAGCTTCTATATCCTATAATTTATGTTGTTCTAGATAGTTTTATGCTTTTACCCTGCATTTTCAACTCTGGTGAATGGTGATATTATTTCTTTCATATATCTTTATGCTTAATTGTTGCTTAAATTCAGAGCTCTTTCAGAAGTGCCAAATACCAAAATAGTTGCTGGAGTTAGAATTGGCCTTGTTGGTGATCAGTTCATTGTCAATCCAACTACCAAAGAGATGGAGGAGTCAGAGTTGGACTTGATATTGGCAGGGACTGATAATGCTATATTGATGATAGAGGTCTACTCTTGGTTCCTCTTTAATTGACTGAAATTACATCATTTCTGATGTCTTTACCGCAAATTATATGAGTCTGATACTGAAAATGGAGCCATTTGTTACATTTTTTGGAGGAACATTTGTAGGCATCTTTTTTTTTTTGATGACAGGATATCTGAAGAATCTTCTATAACAATTTGAATTCTATATAATTATCTAGAAAGGACACTCATATCAATACTAGCAAACATGTCAAAAATGAGAATTAGAGTACAGCAGGCCATGGTTTTGCTATCACTGGTTGTTACCGTATGTGGATCATACCATATTGTATTCTGTCAATATCATGTCAACAATGAGAATGGTACCAGAGGCTGTGCCTACGCCGGTCACTGGTTGGTATGGTATATGGGTTGTACCTTACTGTGTTGTGTCAAACTCTGCTGGTCACATGCTTGGGGTTGTGTGAAACAAAAGTGATTCTTGCTGCCTCTGCCTGCATAAATTGGTGAGCACTGGACGGTCAACGATAGGGACAGATTGACAAGTATCGGGACTTGGCCCTATACTGCATTGATAGCTTGTTGGCATGGTGGGTGCTGTATAGCATTAACTGGTTCTGTATGATAATTTAAACAATGGCTGCAAACTGTCCATATTGAACTTTTTTCTTTGAAGTTATGTCAGATACATGGCTAGGAATTAAAATGATATCTGTTGGTGCAAAAATCCGCTCGCGCCGGAGAAGCTGGAGTCGAGAAAGTCGCGGTCGCCGTCGGGACCTGCAAAGGAAGTCTAAATCGGAGGTGGGGTTGCTCCGGCAAGACCCTCCGACGCTCAAGTCAGTTCTCTGCCTCAACAAGAATGGAGTGCTCGAACGGAGAATTTAGCAGAGTTTTTAGATGAAAGATGAAAGCTTATAGAATAACGTATCTGGGATCCCCTTTTATAGGCGGAGGGGGCAGTAGCCTGATAGCGACATCTGTAACCGTCTGGCAGTGGGCTGCCCAGGGTCAGGCGGAGTTTGCTGCGAAGAGTAGTGGAGTGGACCCGTGGCTATCACCGGGGTGTGCCACGTGGAGTCAGTTACGGGGAGTGGAGCGGCGTTCGCTGTCGTGACTCGTCATGGAGTGGTGGGATCGCACAGGATCCGCCGCAGGGAGTGGAGCAGAATCGTGGCCATTAATACGGCCTGTCAGGGAGTAATGGAGCTGCGTAGGGTCCGCCGCAGGGAGTGGAGCAGTGTTGTCCGTTACTGTGGCCTGCCAGGGGGTCCAGACTTGTCGGTCGAAGTTCGGTTGGAGTCGGTAGCGAGGTCTGGTATCCGTAGGAGTTTGGGCGAGGTCTTCCCGCAGTCGGAATAGAAGACGGAGTCTGGCTTCCGTAGGAGTCCGGACGAAGTCTACTTGCAGTTAAAGTTAAAGGCGAAGTCCGGCTCCCGTAGGAGTCCGGACAAGGCTTACCGGCAGCTGATGTTGAGGACGGAGCCCGGCTCCCGTAGGAGTCCGGGCGGAGTCTACTTGCGGTTGAAGTTGTTGGCGGAGTCCGGACGAAGTCTGTCTGCAGCCGTTGGAGTCAAGGACGAAGTCCGGCTCCCGTAGAAGTCCGGGCGGAGTCTTCCTGCAATTAAAGTTAAAGGCGAAGTCCGGCTCCCGTAGGAGTCCGGACAAGGCTTACCGGCAGCTGATGTTGAGGACAGAGCCCGGCTCCTGTAGGAGTCCGGGCGGAGTCTACTTGCGGTTGAGGTTGTTGGCGGAGTCCGGACGAAGTCTGTCTGCAGCCGTTGGAGTCGAAGACGAAGCCCGGCTCCCGTAGAAGTCCGGGCGGAGTCTTCCTGCAATTAAAGTTAAAGGCGAAGTCCGGCTCCCGTAGGAGTCCGGACAAGGCTTACCGGCAGCTGATGTTGAGGACGGAGCCCGGCTCCCGTAGGAGTCCGGGCGGAGTCTACTTGCGGTTGAAGTTGTTGGCGGAGTCCGGCTCCCGTAGGAGTCCGGATGAAGTCTGTCTGCAGCCGTTGGAGTCGAGGACGAAGCCCGGCTCCCGTAGAAGTCCGGGCGGAGTCTTCCTGCAATTAAAGTTGAAGGCGAAGTCCGGCTCCCGTAGGAGTCCGGACAAGGCTTACCGGCAGCTGATGTTGAGGACGGAGCCCGGCTCCCGTAGGAGTCCGGGCGGAGTCTACTTGCGGTTGAAGTTGTT
Source organism: Elaeis guineensis (assembly GCF_000442705.2). Classification (NCBI taxonomy): domain Eukaryota; kingdom Viridiplantae; phylum Streptophyta; class Magnoliopsida; order Arecales; family Arecaceae; genus Elaeis; species Elaeis guineensis. The sequence goes on along the minus strand of NC_025998.2, from coordinate 98,022,515 downwards.
GGCGGAGTCCGGCTCCCGTAGGAGTCCGGACGGACCTTACCGGCGGTTGACGTTGGCGACGAAGCCCGGCTCCCGTAGGAGTCCGGGCGAAGTCCCTCTTGAGGTTGGAGCCGTGGATAGAGCCCATCTCTCGTGGGAGTTCGGGCGGATCTTACCGGCAGTTGAAGTTGAGGACGGAGCCCGGCTCCCGTAGGAGTCCGGGCGGAGTCTACTTGCGGTTGAAGTTGTTGGCGGAGTCCGGCTCCCGTAGGAGTCCGGACGGACCTTACCGGCGGTTGACGTTGGCGACGAAGCCCGGCTCCCGTAGGAGACCGGGCGGGGCTCGCAAGGGCTAATCCTGCTGAGAACTTCGGTCGTGGGTATTTTGTACCCAACACTAGTCCCCCTACTTCCGAGTTTGAAGTTCGAATGAAGGAAGTACAGAGAGATGACCGAAGTTATCCCCTCGAATCCTGCGCATAACCGCCCTCGGATATGTTGGCATTTAATGTGCGCACGTCAGAGCCCTTTTTCCGGTTAGGGCGACCTGAAGAGTCTTTTCGGAACTCCCGTCGAAACGTGATCCCAAGCGTCGCGTTACGGAAATTTGCGAACAGTCAATTCCTCGATAGCGGCGAGTGGGACACGCGGGACACGTGGCACGCACCAGTTGGCCTAGGGACGCCCGCCGCCATAACTGCGCTAAGATCCGTTGGCTATTTAAACCCCCTGCTCTTCCTTCGGGGCTCCATCCTGCCGAGAGGACGGCACCTTTCTTCCGTCTGAGAGCCTAGCTACTCAGCCACTTCCTCAAAAGCTGGGACTCCCGATGGGAGCCCCAGTCCTTGCGGTGACAGAGTTTTCTGTACCTCGATCGCTGTCCGTTTTCCAATCGTGGCTGTCATAGTCCGTTGCCTTCCTTTTTCCTTTTCGCTCGGAGTTTTTCTCCGCTGAAGTCAAGGCGAAGTTCGGCTCCCATGGGAGTCCGGACGGAACCCTCCTGTGATTGGAGTCACGGGCGGAGCCCGGCTCCCGTAGGAGTCCGGGCGGAATTCTTTGCAATCAAAATCAGGTGCGAAGTCCGGCTCCCGTAAGAGTCCAGGCGGAGTCTATTTGCGGTTGAAGTTGTCGGCGGAGTCCGGCTCCCGTAGGAGTCCGGGCGAAGTCTGTCTGCAGCCGTTGGAGTCGAGGATGAAGCCTGGCTCCCGTAGGAGTCCGGGCGGAGTCTTTCTGCAATCAAAGTTAAAGGCGAAGTCCGGCTCCCGTAGGAGTCCGGACAAGGCTTACCGGCAGTTGATGTTGAGGACGGAGCCCGGCTCCCGTAGGAGTTCGGGCGGAGTCTACTTGCGGTTGAAGTTGTCGGCGGAGTCCGGCTCCCGTAAGAGTCCGGACGAAGTCTGTCTGCAGCCGTTGGAGTCGAGGATGAAGCCCGGCTTCCGTAGGAGTCCGGGCAGAGTCCTCCTGCAATTAAAGTTAAAGGCGAAGTCCGGCTCCCGTAGGAGTCCGGACAAGGCTTACCGGCAGTTGATGTTGAGGACGGAGCCCGACTCCCGTAGGAGTTCGGACGGAGTCTACTTGCGGTTGAAGTTGTCGGCGGAGTCCGGCTCCCGTAGGAGTCTGGACGAAGTCTGTCTGCAGCCGTTGGAGTCGAGGATGAAGCCCGGCTCCCGTAGGAGCCCGGGCGGAGTCTTTTTGCAATCAAAGTTAAAGGCGAAGTCCGGCTTCCGTAGGAGTCCGGACAAGGCTTACCGGCAGTTGATGTTGAGGACGGAGCCCGGCTCCCGTAGGAGTTCGGACGGAGTCTACTTGCGGTTGAAGTTGTCGGCGGAGTCCGGCTTCCGTAGGAGTCCGGACGAAGTCTGTCTGCAGCCGTTGGAGTCGAGGATGAAGCCCGGCTCCCGTAGGAGTCCGGGCGGAGTCTTTCTGCAATCAAAGTTAAAGGCGAAGTCCGGCTCTCGTAGGAGTCCGGACAAGGCTTACCGGCAGTTGATGTTGAGGACGGAGCCCGGCTCCCGTAGGAGTTCGGGCGGAGTCTACTTGCGGTTGAAGTTGTCGGCGGAGTCCGGCTCCCGTAGGAGTCCGGACGAAGTCTGTCTGCAGCAGTTGGAGTCGAGGATGAAGCCCGGCTCCCGTAGGAGTCCGGGCGGAGTCTTTCTGCAATCAAAGTTAAAGGCGAAGTCCGGCTCCCGTAGGAGTCCGGACAAGGCTTACCGGCAGTTGATGTTGAGGACGGAGCCCGGCTCCCGTAGGAGTTCGGGCGGAGTCTACTTGCAGTTGAAGTTGTCGGCGGAGTCCGGCTCCCGTAGGAGTCCGGACGAAGTCTGTCTGCAGCCGTTGGAGTCGAGGATGAAGCCCGACTCCCGTAGGAGTCCGGGCGGAGTCCTCCTGCAATTAAAGTTAAAGGCAAAGTCCGGCTCCCGTAGGAGTCCGGACAAGGCTTACCGGCAGTTGATGTTGAGGACGGAGCCTGGCTCCCGTAGGAGTTCGGGCAGAGTCTACTTGCAGTTGAAGTTGTCGGCGGAGTCCGGCTCCCGTAGGAGTCCGGACGAATCTTACCGGCGGTTGACGTTGGCGACGAAGCCCGGCTCCCGTAGGAGTCCGGGCGAAGTCCCCCTTGGGGTCGGAGTCGTAGGCGGAGCCCATCTCCCGTGGGAGTTCGGGCGGAGTCCTTCTTCAGTTGAAGTTGGCGACGTAGCCCGGCTCCTGTAGGGGTCCGGGCTGAGTCCTCCTCCTGCAATTGAAGTTAGGTGCGAAGTCCGGCTCCCGTGGGAGTTAGGGCGGATCTTACCGGCAGTTGAAGTTGGTGACGGAGCTCGTCTCCCGTGGGAGTCCGGGCGGAGTCCGCAAGGGCTAATCCTGTTGAGAACTTCGACCGTGGGTATTTTGTACCCAACACTCTCCCCATTCGGTCTAAATGGAACCGGGCCTTCGACTTTGCTCAAGTTAGGGCGAGGTTCTCCTCCTGTCCCTAACAGGGCTGTGGGGACTCATATGGGCGTTGTAAGGCCTCTCCCCCCATCCGGTCTAAATGGAACCGGGCCTTCGACTTTGCTCAAGTTAGGGCGAGGTTCTCCTCCTGTCCCTAACAGGGCTGTGGAGGCTCATATGGGCGTTGTAAGACCTCTCCCCCCATCCGGTCTAAATGGAACCGGGCCTTCGACTTTGCTCAAGTTAGGGCGAGGTTCTCCTCCTGTCCCTAACAGGGCTGTGGGGGCACATATGGGCGTTGTAGGGCCTCTCCCCCCATCCGGTCTAAATGGAACCGGGCTTTCGACTTTGCTCAAGTTAGGGCGAGGTTCTCCTCCTGTCCCTAACAGGGCTGTGGGGGCTCATATGGGCGTTGTAGGGCCTCTCCCCCCATCCGGTCTAAATGGAACCGGGCCTTCGACTTTGCTCAAGTTAGGGCGAGGTTCTCCTCCTGTCCCTAACAGGGCTGCGGGGGCACATATGGGCGTTGTAGGGCCTCTCCTCCCATTGTGCAAAAGGCCATGGGGCGCTCAAGGGTGTGAGCTCGATGGCGGGCTGTCTCTGAACGTTGGCGTATCTCTGGCATCGATCACACTTTTTGACATATTCAATCGAATCATGATGCATCGTTGGCCAGTAATATCCTTGGCGGAGCAACTTGTGGGATGAAGATCTAGCTCCCAAATGGTTTCCGCAAATTCCTTCGTGTACTTCCCACAAGGCGTAGTCAGCTTCCGAGGGCCGGAGACATTTTAAGAGGGGTAAAGAGTATGATCTTTTGTACAATTTGCCCTCATAAAGGATGTACCGGGAGGCTTGATTTCGGAGCTTCCGAGCCTCCTTCGCGTCCTGGGGGAGGACTTCATCTCTGAGATAGGTTATCAGCGGGTCGACCCAGCTGGGCTCGTGGTCGATCTCCATTATGGGCCGGATTCTTCTGTACTCGGGTGCTTCAGAACTTCAAAAAGAACGCCTTTGGGCAACCCGGACGGAGCCAACGTTGCCAGCTTGGAGAGAAGGTTGGCTCTAGTATTTTCCAACCTTGGAATCTGCCTAATGTCAAAGCTGCTAAAGGCGGAGGTAAGCTCCTTTACTTTCTCAAGATATTTGGCCATACTGTCCTCCCGCGCTTCATACCTCCCGCTGACTTGCCCCACCACCAGTTGAGAGTCACTGTGTACCCGGAGTTGACCTATTCCCAGTTCTTTGGCGATCCTTAGCCCTGCGATCAGAGCTTCATATTCCGCTCCATTGTTTGTTGCGGGAAACTCGAAACGCAGGGCGTACTCCGCGATGACCCCCTCTGGACTGACCAAAATCAGGCCTGCGCCTGCTCCCGACATGTTGGAAGATCCGTCCACATAGAGGGTCCAAAAGCGATCGGAGGGATTAGCCTCTTCGTTGGGGGAGTTCGGTTGGGACTTCAGGTCGTCACCTTTGCTTTGTTCAAGTTCAGCCTCCTCTGGGATGGTGTACTCTACTATGAAATCTGCCAGTATTTGGGCCTTCACTGCTGGCCTGGGTCGATAATTGATGTCGAATTCCGTGAGCTCGATCGCCCATTTCGCCATCCTCCCGGAGGTATCTGCCCGGTGCAAAACCGCCTTGATCGGTTGATCGGTGAGTAGCGTTACTATGTGTCCTTGAAAGTAGGGTCGGAGCCTCCGAGCTGCAATTAACAAGGCACAGGTCAGTTTTTCTAATTTGGTGTACCTGGTCTCGGCGTCCCTCAGCGCGCGGCTAATGTAGTAGACTGGTCGCTGGACTTTCGCTTCTTCTTTGACAAGGACGGCCGCGAGGGCCATGGGAGAGACCGCTAGGTACAAAAATAGTTTCTCCCCAGGTTCAGGCTTTGCCAACAGCGGGGGTGAGCTAAGGTAGCTTCTTAACTCCTCGAACGTCTGTTGGCACTCAGAGGTCCAACAGAAGTTTTTCGGCTGCTTGAGGGTTTGAAAGAAGGGCAAGCACCGTTCGGCCGACCTTGCGACGAAGCGATTAAGAGCCGCTATCCTCCCTGTGAGGCGCTGAACCTCTTTGATCGACTTTGGTGCGGTCATCTCCTGGATGGCGCGAATTTTCTCTGGATTGGCCTCAATCTCGTGCCCTGATACCATGAAGCCCAGGAACTTTCCTGAGGTTACTCCGAAAGCGCATTTAGTTGGGTTCAGCTTCATTCTATACTTTCGAAGGGCGTCAAAGGTCTCCTCGAGGTCGGCGACATGATTCCTGGAAGACTTGCTTTTTACGAGCATATCGTCCACGTAGACCTCCATGTTTCGGCCGATCTGCTCTTTGAAGATTTTGTTCACCAACCGTTGGTAGGTTGCGCCCGCATTCTTGAGGCCGAAAGGCATGACCCTGTAACAGTAAAGGCCGCGATTAGTGATGAAAGCTGTCTTTTCTTCATCTTCAGACGCCATTCTAATTTGATTATAGCCGGAGAACGCGTCCATAAAGGTGAGGAGCTCATGGCCTGAGGTCGCGTCCACCAGTTGGTCGATTCTGGGGAGGGGGTAGCTGTCCTTTGGACAAGCCTTATTCAGCTTTTTGAAGTCTATGCACATCCTCCACTTGCCGTTTGCTTTTTTGACCAGAACAACATTGGAAATCCAATCAGGATAATTGACTTCCTTAATGAATCCGGCCTTGAGAAGCTTATCCACTTCCTCGGCTATCGCCTTCTGCCTCTCCGGGGCATGACTCCGGATTTTTTCTTTTGTCGGTCGATGCTTCGGATCGACTGCCAGATGATGCTCCATGACTTCCGTGTCAATCTCCGGCATGTCTGCTGGAACCCAAGCGAAAACGTCCGCATTCCTTCGGAGGAAATCAATAAGACGCATCCGCACCTCCTCCCCCAGGTTGGAGCCAATCAACGCCACATGCTCCACGTTCCCATCATTCAAAGGGATTGGTACCAGATCTTCGATTGGGCCGCCCCTTTCTTCGGTGAGGTCATCGCGAGCATCGAGTCCATCGACGGGACAGGGGTCAGCTTGATCGCTTCTTTGCAAGGCGATGTTGTAGCAGTGTCTGGCCAGGGCCTGGTCTTCCCGGACCTCTCCGATCCCCTGGTTGGTGGGGAACTTCAACTTCAAATGGTAGGTCGAAACGACAGCTCGGAGGGCATTGAGGCCGGGTCGGCCAAGGATTGCAATGTAGGCGGATGGCGCCTTCACCACCAAGAAATTCCACCAGAGCCCTGGATTGCTTTGGATATTGACCCACGGCCACAGTCAAAGCTATCATTCCTTCCGTCGGAACGGCGTCACCGGTAAACCCTACCAGGGGGGAGCAAATCGGCTTCAGATGACCGTCAAGAGCGGACATTCTTGAAAAGGCGTCGTAGAACAAGATGTCGGCCGAACTTCCGTTGTCGACAAGAATGCGACGGACGTCGTAATTTGCTATATTCAAGGAAACTACGACCGCGTCGTTATGAGGGAATTGGACTCCCTAGGTGTCTTCTTCGGTAAAGGTTATGGGTTCTTCAACTTTTTGCCGCTTGGGGATACAGCTGGTATGTTGGTTGCCTCCCGCTGGGATCCCCCTGAAATGGTGTTGACGGAATCCGATAGAGGCCGATCGTCCGGCCACTCCTTGTCGGCGACCATAGCCGGAGGTAGTTGTGCGAAGGCCTCGCGAGAAGGCATCAGATGAGTAAAGGAGGAGTGGGTGCCGGATAAGATGACCGGAGGTGGATCCGTTGAGTGCTCCTTTAAGAACAAGGGTACTGCGAAGACACACGGCTCTTCTCTAGCGCCAATCCTGTTGGTGCAAAAATCCGCTTGCGCCGGAGAAGCTGGAGTCGAAGAAGTCGCGGTCGCCGCCGGGACCTGCAAAGGAAGTCTAAACCGGAGGTGGGGTTGCTCCAGCAAGACCCTCCGACGCTCAAGTCAGTTCTCTGCCTCAACAAGAATGGAGTGCTCGAACGGAGAATTTAGCAGAGTTTTTAGATGAAAGATGAAAGCTTATAGAATAACGTATCTGGGGTCCTCTTTTATAGGCGGAGGGGGCGTAGCCTGATAGCGACATCTGTAACCGTCTGGCAGTGGGCTGCCCAGGGTCAGGCGGAGTTTGCTGCGAAGAGTAGTGGAGTGGACCGTGGCTATCCCGGGGTGTGCCACGTGGAGTCAGTTATGGGGAGTGGAGCGGTGTTCGCTGTCGTGACTCGTCATGGAGTGGTGGGATCGCACAGGATCCGCCGCAGGGAGTGGAGCAGAATCGTGGCCGTTAATACGGCCTGTCAGGGAGTAATGGAGCTGCGTAGGGTCCGCCGCAGGGAGTGGAGCAGTGTTGTCTGTTACTGTGGCCTGCCAGGGGGTCCAGACTTGTCGGTCGAAGTTCGGTTGGAGTCGGTAGCGAGGTCCGGTATCCGTAGGAGTTTGGGCGAGGTCTTCCCGCAGTCAGAATAGAAGACGGAGTCTGGCTTCCGTAGGAGTCCGGACGAAGTCTACTTGCAGTTAAAGTTAAAGGCGAAGTCCAGCTCCCGTAGGAGTCCGGACAAGGCTTACCGGCAGCTGATGTTGAGGACGGAGCCCGGCTCCCGTAGGAGTCCGGGCGGAGTCTACTTGCGGTTGAAGTTGTGGCGGAGTCCGGCTCCCGTAGGAGTCCGGACGAAGTCTGTCTGCAGCCGTTGGAGTCGAGGACGAAGCCCGGCT